>NC_135742.1:1027500-1042500 GCF_041903045.1 Epinephelus lanceolatus
AGCATCACTGCAGACTCACTCCTAACCTTCCTCCTCCTCCTCCTCCTCCTCCTCCTCCTCCTCCTCCTCCTCAGTGGAGCTCCTTCGTGGCGTGCTCCTCCTCACCGTGCTGCAGTGCTGTTCTGTGGCCCGTGGCGGCTGTGAGCCTCGGCTGGTGAACATCGGCGCCGTGTTGAGTCAGAAGCGCTATGAGCAGGTGTTCAAGGAGGCGGTGAGCCAGGCCAACACGCTGTACGGGAAGGAGAAGTTCAAGATGAACGCCATCTCTGTCACTCACAAACCCAACGCCATCCAGATGGCTCTGTCCGTCTGCGAGGACCTCATCTCCAACCAGGTGAGGCTTCATCCTGTCACATGACTCATCCTGTCACATGACTCATCCTGTCACATGTTGAACTTCAGGTTCAGTTTACAGCTGGAGGAGATTTAAAGATTTTTAAACAGTTTAACGTGTAGATAAATCCTCTGGTGTTTGTCTCTGAGACTTCAGTCTGGTTCAGACGTCATGACATCAGACTGGTCGCCTCAGATCAGGAATGACGATAGGCGTCTGCTGAGATAATCGATTGTGTGTTGTGTCATAGTGGACGACAAATGATGCTGTGTCCAAGACGCCTAATGATGTCCAGGTTTCCCATGGCCATGGAAAACCTGATGAAGTCATGGAATTAGTAAAAATCAAGAATCAAAGGTGCTGCTCCTGATTGGTCAGATGGGTGTATGGATGGGAACTCAATACTGCAGAGATCATGACAGACTCTGGCTCCAAATGTTGTCATCAGCACAAGATGGCGTTGGTCGTATCCTTAATATTTTGTCTTCATTTTGTACAGTGGATGCAGAGACCTGTCGTCCATCTTTATAAACAGTCTGTGATTTCAGCCTTCTTTGTCTGAGACTGTAGACGTCCCACTCAGGTTGTTTTTGGCTCTGATCCTTAAACATTGATTATCTGCTGATATCTGAGTCTGATTAGATTTCTATATTTACTCAGGTAATGATTAGATCTGCATCTGACTCACCTGTTTACATTTTATTAAGGCTTAGACACATAATTAAGGGCGGGGCCTCCTGGTGCCGCCGACAGCATTGGTTAGGTAACGTAACCATGGCACAACCTCAGATTCACAGTCTATACGTAGATGTAGCTGTCACTGTTTCAGTATTTTCAGTTCATGAAAGCTAACTGTAATGTTTTCATCTTCTAAAAAAGTTTTGTTCAGTGTTTAGTTGAATTTAAAGAACTTCTGAAGGCCAAAACAGCCTCGCCGCCCCCTGAATTAAATTCATCTTCTTCTCTGCTCCTGTGGCAGCTCTTCTTCTCTGCTCCTGTGGCAGCTCTTCTTCTCTGCTCCTGTGGTCGCTTTTCTTCTCTGCTCCTGTGGTCGCTCTTCTTCTCTGCTCCTGTGGTAGCTTTTCTTCTCTGCTCCTATGGTCGCTTTTCTTCTCTGCTCCTGTGGCAGCTCTTCTTCTCTGCTCCTGTGATAGCTTTTCTTCTCTGCTCCTATGGTCGCTCTTCTTCTCTGCTTCTGTGATAGCTTTTCTTCTCTGCTCCTGTGGTCGCTCTTCTTCTCTGCTCCTGTGGTCGCTTTTCTTGTCTGCTCCTGTGGCCGCTTGGTTTTAAGCTAATGCAGAGGTGGAAGAGGTTCAGATCTTTCTGTAACAATGACTTTGTGTGGTCATCTGTTAACAAACTGCATCATGACGCCTCCAGTGTGTGCTAGGGGCGGCACCTGACGTGCGTCACATGACGCACCGCGCCATGGCAGCACCGTTTTGTTTTCATCTTAAGTGTTAATGTACAGTTTTTCCTGTGAACTTTTTTGTGGTCTATTTTTCACATTTGAAAATTAGCATTAATGTTGTCACAATTAACCATAGCTGTAAATGCGTCATGCTAACCAAGCTAGCAGCTAGCATTAGGGTTAGATCCACCCTTAAACTAACGCTTTAAATCAGGAGTCCACAAACCAGCGGGTGACATCGCGACAGCTACGTCCATTATTTTATACAATCAAAGCTTGACTGTCACAGAACTGAGAAAATATTGTGACATATTCAGTTTGAGGGTTTTTGGGGCATTTTTTCCTAAAAATTACAAATGACCTGAAAATCAAAGGAGTTAATGATCAGCTGATTGACTGATTGTTGGTGAATCTCTGTGTCGATCAGAGGAAAAGATGAAGAAAGTTTCTCATTCAGGACATTTTTAATCACAATCTAATTATTTTACTTCACTGTAAACTTTGTGGCACCTGATTCATCCTCTGGTCATATTTTACCAAATTATGATCACGTCAATAAATACATGTTTCAGTTTGAATCAGAGTGAGCAGAGAGCTGAGGTTTCACCTTCACAAAGGACATCTGACAAAGAACTACATTACCCACAATCCTCCTGACCTGTTTACAGCCCCAAATTATCAAATGATTAATCATCTCATCAAGAAAATTACCTGCAGATGAATTGATTATGAAAATAACTGATAGTTGCAGCTCTGATCTGTTAAAATTCTTCTGCTAATAAGAGACATTTTGCCCTTTGGAGCCTCTGGAGGGCTTTTATTGTGAAAGGTGTGTGCAGCTGACTCACTTCCTGAGAGAAACCTTTCATCAGAAACATTAAAGGAGCTCGATACAACAGTCAGATCATTAATACAGCAGTAAACCTCTGTAATCTGCGTAAAGATACAGTGGCGTATAAATAAAAAGCAGGAAATGATGAGTCATGAGTCGCAGTCAGGATGATCTCAGCTGTCACTGCGTCTTCACATTGATATTTGATTGAAGGTTGTGACGTCAGGTGACAAAAATTCAGCATCAGGACGTCGTCTAATGCCAACAATGTCATCTTAACGTAGAATACTGACAACAGATCACGCTGATATTTTGTTGGTTTGAAGTTGTGTTAATAATCATTCAAAATCAAACATCCTCCAAATTTTTTAACTGAGTTAAACTGTTTCATCTTTGAGACGGTTCATATTAAAGCCTGTTGATGTCCTGACATCAGTCAGTCGTCAGCTCGTCACTCTGTTTCCATCTTTAATCTGACATCACATCCACTCTGATTTCTACGAGGGACGCGTTCCATTTTCCAGAACCAATCACAAGAGACCAAAGTATCCACATGAATCTAACATCTGATTCGTAGAAGAAGAAAGAAGAAAACATGCTTACCTAATGTTGGTGATTTGCCTCCCAGATTTGGGCAATAGGTTTTGGTAATAAATTTTACCTTTTTTAAATAGAAAATGTGTCTTCCAAATTTGGTGATAATTTTTGGTCATACATTTTAGCAGTTTTTTTTTTTTTTTTAGAAGAAAACCTCCAAATTCAGCTAATTTTCAGATTTTGCTGATAATTTTTAGCAATACAAAATTGTGACACGTCACACAGCCCTTGGACGCATCATGTGTGCTGAGTGCTTCCATCAGAGGGAGGCTCAGGGAAAATATTTGGTCAAAATAAATAATAATAATAAAAACAAAGTCCCCCCCCCCCCCCCCACTGATAAGTAAAGAACAGTCCCTAACCAGAGAGCACGCTCTGCCAGAAAACCCTGAAGGCAAACTTCTCCCAGCAACATCTGTTACCATGCCAACCATCTGGTTCTGCTGGTGTTTGAAGAGCACAGCAACAAACTGGGATGTTGGGCGACATTCAGAAAACATGCTTGATCAGAACAGCAGCGTCGTCTCGTCTGTAGGGCTGCTGCTGCTTTATTACTGGTTCCACCTCGACAGCAGTGTTAGCTGGTGCTGTGTGATGTCATGATGCCAAACGATTCGGAGGAGTGGGCACTGGGCGGGGTCAAAGGTTGGAGCCTGGCAAACCCACTGAGACCCTGGGAACAAATGTCAAGTTTCATTTGACGTTGAAGTAAAACCTGTTTGGATGAATTACTGACGTGAACAGTCGTCATTATAGTCACTGAATCTGATGTCACGCCCTGTCAGGTCGTCAGAGGAACAAACGGAGCTGCAGTTTGTGTTTCTTTCGAGTTTTATTGTTTCATGAATCAGTGAGAAGATTTAAATCATAAACTGAAAACAACGGAGCTGAAATCGTCATATTTCTGTTGAATAGATGAAGACAGAAAGAGACAGAGACAGAGGAGCAGAGGAACATTCAACATCCTTCAGTAACGTGTTTCCTTTGTAGAGGAAATGAGGCCAACATGGCGTCGATGTGTTGGACGGACGCTTTGTTGTAGAGAAAGAGACAATCAGAGAGAGACGGAGAGATGGACGTCAGATTAACATTATCTCTCTCTGCAGAAACAGAGATGTAATCCGTCCATCCTCCCAGCGGAGAGATGGAGGGATTATAGAGACAGCAACACACACACACACACACACACACACACACACACACACACACACACACAGGCTGCCTCTGTACATGTGTGATGTAGACATGATTTGACAAACAGTCTCATTCTGTGTCATTAATGTCATGTTTGTCTGATTTATTTCTGTCCCTATTTCAGATTTAAGAACACGTAACGTTACAGTTTATTTATTTTGCATCCTTTGATTCTAACCTCTGCACTAGTTCATGTCTCTGATTCTCATTTCCACTCACATGTTTTTCTTTTTCTACATATTTAATGAGCATGTTGGAGGAGCCGGAGATCTAACGACCGCCGCTCTGTGAACATGACAATAAATAATTTACAATCCCTCATGATGATCAGAACAGACCTGATGTTAAAGCAAAATATATAAATATGTGTATTGAGTTCATCACGCCACAGAAAAAGTGTTATAAACCACCCTGACAAATTTAAATAATAAAAAAAAAGTAAAATCAGGTTTCAAAATCATGAAACAATGAGCATTATTCTCTGCGCTGAGACCCTGGATACCCAGAGCTATACGACTTTACAAAGCACAGTTAGCACCATCTGAATAGAAAACAGCAGATAAGTGCAGTACTGTAAACGTCCATGATGGAGGAGAAGCTCCTGGACCAACTGGTGGTACTCCCCATGATCCAGCCTCTTTTTTAGGGTCTCATGTACCCACACAGATCTCTGTTTATCTGCTGACAGCCTCTCACCCTCAACCAGAGCTACAGACAGCACCCTCTGCCTCAACATGGCAGCAGCTACACACTGATTACTGCAGGATAGATTGATCACACAGGAAGGTTAGTGTGAGGAGGTGATGGGGTGGTTGCCTGGCAACAATAAAAAGAAGCAGCAAGTGTTTTTCTTACTAGTGGCATTCAAAAAAAACAAAAAAAAGCAAAACAAAAGGCAGTGCGGTGCACCACGTGTTTTTCAACCTGCAAAACACTGTCTGTAACACAGGTTGAAGAACAAGCTGCTGCGCTGCTACACACTCTCATTAGCAGCTAACCTAGTAGCATAAAACACACATGCCCAGCAAGCCGAAGAGTGAACCACTGCACAGTGTGCAGTGACACAAGACGTTATGTGTTTTAACAAACTTTCAATGTCATTTTGATTAAATAATTTTTCTTCTTCTTCTTCAGGTGTATGCGATCCTGGTCAGTCACCCTCCTCAGTCCAACGACCACCTGACTCCTACACCTGTCTCCTACACTGCCGGTTTCTACCGGATCCCTGTGGTCGGCCTGACAACACGCATGTCCATCTACTCTGACAAGGTAACCTGAATGTTCAGAGCTTTAAAATGAAACTTTTTTTCTCACACTTTGTGGTGCATTTAATGTCTTTGTTTCTTCATCATGGTGTTCCTCAGGGCTCCATACTGGGTCCTCTCATATGTTGAATGTTCCTCCAGTGAGGCTCATTGTCAGAAATTAGACAGTACCATACCTTCTGTCACAATAAAACCCTCTTCTACGTAATCACATCACTTCAGTCTTTATAGCTCATCATGTGGTATAAAACAGTAAACTTCTTAGTATCATGGAGCCAACAGTCTGAACGAAATACAGGAACATTACAGAGAGTAACGTTACTCTAAATACAATCATAATTTATTTTACAGAATCTCCTCATCATGCAAATTGTCATGCCACATCATGCCGCATCATATGTGTGTGAAATCACTGAATCAATGAATGAACTTCCTGTTACATCTTCAGCATCATTCGTCCCCGGAGGATCTCAGTGCTGATTGGCTACTGCGAAACGAATTGTTCACATTAGCACAGATTTTTCAAGTGTTGCAAATAAGCGTATGACGCAACATCATGCTACTCACTTCATTTACATGGCTTAATTCATGTATTTTGTGTCATCTGCGTTGCATCCATCAGGCTGCCTGCTGTGTCTTTACATTAACTTCTCATGCACAAATTGTTTTATTTGCGCCTGGTGTGAAAACGACATCAGGGTTGCAATGGTTCTCCGGTGTCAAGGTACACTGTGATATTAAAATTGACGGTTATCATACCGTGTACATTTGCTGGTCTACAGTATTGAAGAACAAAATCCCACTGGACGTTGAATCTCTCTTTTTTTGAGTTATTTTTTTAAGAGGAGACTTTTTACACAAACTTTCCTAAACTAAATGTTTCAAGTTTCAGTTACAGTAATAAAACCTTTGTTCAACCAACAATAATCCTCATTCATTCCTGTGAGGATCGTTCTGACTGATGAGAAGATCAATACTGTAACACTGCGATGTTTTCTGAGGCGGTTATCAGACCATGAAAATGTCATGAATCCATCTCTGTCTTCATCCTGTTTTAGTATTTTGTGATTACAGTGAATATTAGTTCTTTGTGTTCAGCTCTGTGTGTTCCCGTCATGTTCCAGGTGTTTGTTCTGTGTATGAAGGAGGGTTCAGAGAGTTCAGTGGTGCTCGCTGAGACTCTCCTGTGTTGCCTTCAGGCTCCATTAAGTGCAGGTTGTAGAATATTTAGTCCAGTTTGTCCCAGTTTGGAGACTCTCTCAGACGTGTGACTGAACTGGAAACCACTCAGAGTCTCTCTCACCTTTTACAATATTGATGAAATAATTCAGAGTGTCATCAGTCCCAGAACATCCCAGAATATCTCAGAGTATCCCAGCACTCCCAGTAAACAGCACTCTGCAGGTTGATCCACAGTGATGAAATATTCAGGTGTTTGTCAGTCAGTGTTTCAGGTGCAGTGTGTTTGATTTTAACACCAGCAGCAGCAGAGTCACCTCACTGAGATTCCATATAGAGATGATACCTTTAAAGGGTCAGTTCACCCAAATTACAATCCAAAACACACTCCCTGTACTCGCTCATGTGATGTGAAGACAGTTTGAATTCTACATATCATTAATAATCGACACAGCATAGTGTCCAGATATTTTTGTGTGGCCATATCATATTGTCATACAGTGCTAAGTATCGATTTTTTATTTATCAATAATCATTAAGATCTAATAAGATAAAGTTTTCCTTGAGGTACATAATTTACAGTTGATAAAAAGGTAATAAATCACAACATATTTTATCACGATACTCAGCGTGTTGCAACATATTGAAAATTGCAATATTGTCCTGAGACTCTGTGTCCTCATATGAGGACGTGACATTTTGGGTTTACTTGACTTCATACTTCCTTCTGTCTAACTCAGACCTGTTGTCCTCCCTCGTGGACACTTTTTTGTGCCATCTAGTGGTAGTGAGCGCACAGCACACTAATCCATGTGAAAACAAGATGGCAGCCATCTCTGCCGAGTCAGCTTGCAGCTGATCCTTAGACAAGAGTGGACAAAACCTGATCACATGTTATTTTTGACACTTGTTTATTCAGAATTATTAATGTTTGTAGTTTGATACAGCAACAAATTTGACAAATTTTAGTAACAGAAACAAGATAGGACACTGTTCATTAGGAAGTACTCGTTTGAGGACTTTACTATTGTTGATGTTTAGATCTGTATCCTCGTCAGGTCCGACTGATCCCACATAGCAAGGAGAAATTAAAAATCCATATCAAACAAAAGTTCAGGTCTCAGAGGGATAATATTGTAACTTGATAATATCTTATTGGATCCTGTGATTCACGCCCCGTCATCTTTACATCCATGTTTCAGAAAATACAAAACATCAGACAGAGAATCAGTTAAAGGCCAGTGTGTCAGATTCAGGAGGATTTAGTGTCGTCTATCAGTGAGGATTACAGATTACAGATTACAACCATCTGAAACTTCCCCTGGTGAGAATTCCTTCAGTGTTGAGGAGCTGAATTATCCTCAGAGGTCTCTTCCTCTCAGAAACACACACACCAGCTGATTTAAACCAGGAAACACTCTGAAGGAAGACGTTAATCTGACGCTGCTCGTCACAGAGGAGCTGCTAACTAAAACGTGAATATCCCTAATGCAGCTTTCAAATACGCTCACACATCATTATAAGAGATGTGACCAGCTCTCTGTCTTTGGTTTATCTGTACTCACTGACTGATGATCCAAATGCTCCGTCCAGCTGCATTTCTGTCAGTATCATAAATAAGTAAATGTACACAATAACTTACAAGTCATGGTTTACCTTTAAACCCTTAAACCCTTAAACACTCCTCCTCCTCCTCCTCCTCCTCCTCCTCCTCCTCCTCCTCCTCAGAGCATCCACCTGTCGTTCCTGAGGACGGTGCCTCCGTACTCCCACCAGGCTCAGGTCTGGTTCGACCTGATGAGAGAGTTCAGGTGGAATCACATCATCCTCATCGTCAGCGACGACCACGAAGGCCGAGCGGCTCAGAAGAGACTGGAGACACTGCTGGAGGAGAGGGAGACCAAGGTCAGGACACACACACACACACACACACACACAGTGTGTAGATACAGTTTATACACACACTGACACTGTGAGGACATGCGTGTGCTGACCATCATGTGTTGATGTAACAGATGTGTGTGTGTGCTTCGTTCTAATCCGGGTGTGTGTGTGTGTGTGTGTGTGTGAGTGCTGGTCACTGCATGACAAACAATGATCTGCTGTGTGTGTTTGTGCGTGTGTGTGTGTGTGTGTGTGTGTCATAACTCCTCCATCATCAGACTGCAGTTTCACTTCTATTAGCTGAGTGTACGGACAGAGCGTCTCACACTGACGTCCCTCAGTACCAGTTTTTAATGTTTTTATTACATCTGTATGAGACGGAATTTACACTTATGCGTTGAATTGACGCCAAAGCTTTGGCGTAACATACACTGAAATGTAACTCCACGTCACAGTGACGCAGACCTCCTGTCTGTCTCTGTAAGCTGAAACCATTTCCCTCAGTGGAAACAAAACTTTGATTTACTTTAATTTCACAGATAAGAAACAATAAACTGTGAAGACAATAAAGCCTCCACACACTGTGTGTGATTTATCCTGGCTGAAATATGAGCAGAGCAAATCTCTGTTAGCTGCTAGGCTAATGTATACAATGTAAAATGCCATAGGCTTGTGCTAATAACGTTAGCATGTTGTATTTGTTTGGAAAACGTGTCCAGATAAAGACAAGTGTTTGTCTGTGAATGCTGCGAGTTATAGTGAAGCTGATTTGTGTTTGAAACTGTCGCTATTAGGCCATGTTTAATGTGTGTTTACTGTGTATTTAATGTGTGTTTACTGTGTATTTACTGTGTGTTTAATGTGTGTTTAACGTGTTTTTGTGTGTTTTTAATGTGTGTTTTTTGTGTGTTTTTAATGTGTGTTTTTTGTGTGTTTTAATGTGTTTAATGTGTTTTTGTGTGTTTTTAATGTGTGTTTCTTTTTGTGTGTTTACTGTGTGTTTAATGTGTGTTTAATGTGTGTTTAGTGTGTTTAACGTGTGTTTAGTGTGTGTTTAATGTGTGTTTAACGTGTGTTTAATGAGTGTTTAACGTGTTTTTAATGTGCGTTTTGTGTGTGTGTTTAATGTGTTTAATGTGTGTTTTTTGTGTGTTGTTGAATGTTTGTTTAATAGGTGTTTTTGTGTTTAATGTGTGTTTTTTGTGTGTTTAATGTTTGTTTAATGGGTGTTTTTTGTTGTTTAATGTGTGTTTTTCTTGTGTTTAATGTGTGTTTAATGTGTGTTTTTTGGGTTTTGTGTGTGTTTAATGTGTGTTTTTTTGTTTTTTTGTGTGTTTAATATGTGTTTAGTATGTGTTTTTGTGTGTTTAATGTGTGTTGAATGTTTGTTTAGTGTGTGTTTTTTGTGTGTTTAATGTGTGTTTAATGTGTGTTTGTTTAATGTGTGTTGAATGTTTGTTTAGTGTGTGTTTTTTGTGTGTTGAATGTGTGTTGAATGTGTGTTGAATGTTTGTTTAATGGGTGTTTTTTGTGTTTAATGTGTGTTTAATGTGTGTTTTTTGGGTTTTGTGTGTGTTTAATGGGTGTTTTTTTGGGGGGGGTTTGTGTGTGTTTAATGGGTGTTTTTTGTTTTTTGTGTGTTTAATGTGTGTTTTTTGTATTTTTTGTGTGTTTAATGTGTGTTTTTGTGTGTTTAATGTGTGTTGAATATGTGTTGAATATGTTTTTTGTGTGTTGAATTTGTGTTTAATGTGTGTTTAATGTGTGTTTTTGTGTGTGTGTGTGTGTGTGTGTGTTGAATGTGTGTTTTTTTGTGTTTTTTTGTGTGTTTAATGTGTGTTTTTGTGTGTGTGTGTGTGTGTGTGTGTGTGTGTGTGTGTGTTTAATGTGTGTTGAATGTGTGTTTTTTTGTGTGTTTTGAATCAACTGATCTTTACAGCACTTCACAAAAACCTCCACCTAGTGTTTTGGAGGTGTAACCGCAGAGTGACACAGACACACCACGAACGTGTACCAGAGTCTGAATCTTAAAACATCTCCTCCGTTTGTCGTTCTTTGGCTCCGACTGAAGTTTGTCAGATTATCTGCTCAACAAATGTTTGTAGAAGTGAAACTGCTTTCTGTTTATCCCTCCATCATCCCTCCGTCATCCCTCCATCATCCCTCCGTCATCCCTCCATCATCCCTCCATCATCCTCCTGGCTTTTATATTCTTTCTGCCAGAGGCGTCAGCGCAGCTTCTCTTCCATCACTTTCTTCTTCTTTTCTGTTTTTCTTTTTTATCTCCACCAAGAATGTTTGGTTAGTAGTTCGACTCTGAGAGGTGACGGAGAGGCTGAGACAGGCTCCACCCATTAATGATACATATGAATAAAGATGAGACTCACCTGGAGCTCAGGTGATGAGACTGGGACAGCCGTGTGCAGGTTAAATATGGGAGACTTTTGTCCGTCTGAGTTTGAACATTTTCACTGTGTTCATGTAACTTCAGCTCAAACTTCTCTCATGTGTCCCATGATGTTTTTACGACCATCCTATTTTACAGATTAACTTAATTTACAAATGTTTTCTGTTATTAAATCAGTTTTGTGCCGTCTTGGTGGAGTTTTACTTTATTTCCTCCTTTTTTCCACCTTAGTTAAATTAACACCTTCAGTTACTTCTCTTCGGTCCTCTCTGTCTCTTTCTGTCCTCTCTCCTCCTCTCTGTCCGTCCACGTCATCTTTCAGTTCTTCACCTCCGTCTGTTGTCTGTCGTCTCATCTCCTCGACGCTGAAGGAGTCGGAGTCGTGCAAACACATCTCAGCTGCTTCTGTCACAGCTGTCGACCCGACCGTCTGTCTGTCTGACTGTCTGTCTGACACACACAGAGACACAGACAGACAGACAGACAGACAGACAGGTTGTCCCAGTCAGGCAATATTAGGAAGTACAGAAATTCAAAATAGATATATTGGCCAATATCAGGCGCCTGAACGCAGCACGAGAACAGTGATGTCACTCCAGGGTTCAGAAGGTTAAGAACCGGACTGGACCTGACGGGTCAGCTGTATTTTAAGACAGCGCGTTTCCTGTTTAGTCCTGTGAGCTGAATGTTGACAACATCATATTAAACACAACTGTAGATTTTATTTAGCAGTTACAGGATAGTTTAACGAATCGTTCAGTACATAATGCGTACTGAACCGTGAGCCTCGTACTGAGTGCTTTAATATGAATATATGTATGGTTACATCCCATAATACTGAGCACCACTGTTCATATGTAAAGAGAAATAATTAGAGGACATGATTTATTGATGCGAACACACTAATGAGGTCTAATCTCAGTGACAGCTAACAGGCTGAGTGTGTGTGTGTGTGTGTGGGTGTGTGTGTGTGTGTGTGTGTGTGTGTGTGTGGTTGAGGTGGAGTGGAGGTAAAAATAAAAGCCCCTCAGAGTCCAGATGAGTTAAAGTTCAGACTTCCTGTCTCACAGTGAGACTCATGAATGTTGGAGGACAAACATGAATATTACAGCACATTAGTTGAAGTAGGTGAAGTGAACTGCAGCGACTCTGAATTAAACATCTGATTCATAATGTAACACTGATGAATATCACAGAGGCTGCTGTACACACACACAGACACAGACACACACACACACACACACACACAGTTACATACTGTACGGAGACAATAGACCGACAGTCTCTGCAGAGACGTAACGTCTCAGCTCAAAGACAGGCTGTGAGGACAGGTCAAACACTGAGAGGATACAGACCCACTGTGTGAACAGTATAATGTTCATTTCCACTGCAATGATTACTACTGCCTCAAAAACTCAACACTTCCTGTACAGCTGTTTCACAGTAAAAGCCTTCCAGTGAATTTAAAGACTCTGTGTGTTCCATTGCCTTCACTGTACGGTCCATATTGTGTAGTTCACCAGAAAATATTTAGACCCTGTTTATATGAATTATTGTAAACAGATATTTTACCACCTGCTGACATCAATCAATCAATTCAATCAATTTTATTTATAAATCCCAATATCACAAATCACAATTTGCCTCACAGGGCTTTACAGCATACAACATCCCTCTGTCCTTATGACCCTCACAGCTGATCAGGAAAAACTCCCCAAAAAAACCCCTTTAATGGGGAAAAAACGGTAGAAACCTCAGGAAGAGCAACTGAGGAGGGATCCCTCTTCCAGGACGGACAGACGTGCAATAGATGTCGTACAGAACAGATCAGCATAATAAATTAACAGTAATCCGCATGACACAATGAGAGAGAGAGAGAGAGAGAGAGAGAGAGAGAGAGAGAGAGAGAGAGAGAGAGAGAGAGATGCAGGTAATGACAGTAGCTTACAACAACATTATTGAAAGTAATAATATTATAGTTATAGTTCTGGCTACTGTGGTACAATATGTTGAAAGTATGTATTAATATCTGGCAGTATACATGTGTGACAATAGTCATATGTGTATAATAACAGTAGAAGTATGACTAATGACTAATGATGGCAGCAGCAGCAGGAGGCATCTGGCAGGACCACGGCAGCAGCACAACCACACATGTCACGCTGTCCAGGCACCGCTGTGATATGAGTTAATCTGAGAGACAGTGGAGCACAAAGGCTCCGGAGAAGAAGCCGAGTTAGTGACATCCAGAATGGCCGAGTTAGCAAGATGCAGTAATAGAATACGAGAGAGAGAGAGAGAGAGAGAAGGAGAGAAGGAGAGAGAGAGAGAGAGAGAGAAGGAGAGAAGGAGAGAGAGAGAGAGAGAGAGAAGGTGCCCGGTGTATTATAGGGAGGTCCTCCAGCAGACTAGGCCTAAGTCAGCCTAACTAGGGGCTGGTACAGGGCAAGCCTGAGCCAGCCCTAACTATAAGCTTTATCAAAGAGGAAAGTCTTAAGTCTAGTCTTAAATGTGGAGACGGTGTCTGCCTCCCGGACCGTAACAGGAAGATGATTCCACAGGAGAGGAGCCTGATAGCTGAAGGCTCTGGCTCCTGATCTACTTTTGGAGACTTTAGGGACCACGAGTAACCCTGCGTTCTCAGAGCGCAGTGTTCTGGTGGGATAATAAGGCACTATGAGCTCTCTAAGATATGACGGAGCTTGACCATTTAGAGCTTTATAAGTTAACAGTAGGATTTTAAATTCAATTCTGGATTTTACAGGGAGCCAGTGCAGAGAAGCTAAAACAGGAGAAATATGATCTTGTTTCTTAGTTCCTGTTAGTACACGTGCTGCTGCATTCTGAATTAGCTGGAGAGTTTTTAAGGACTTACTAGAGCTACCTGATAATAGAGAGTTACAGTAATCCAGCCTAGAGGTAACAAAAGCGTGGACCAATTTTTCTGCATCTTTTCGGGTCAGGATAGGTCTAATTTTCACAATATTACGCAGATGAAAAAATGCAGTCCGTGAGGTTTGTTTTAAATGAGAATTAAAAGACAAATCTTGATCAAATATTACTCCGAGGTTTCTTACGGTAGTGCTAGAGGCCAGAGCAATGCCATCTGGAGAAACTGTCATCAGATAAAGAGTCTCTGAGTTGTTTGGGGCCAAGAACAATAACTTCAGTTTTGTCTGAATTTAACATCAGGAAATTGGTGCTCATCCAGGTTTTTATGTCTTTAAGGCAGTTATGGAGTTTAGTTAATTGATTACTTTCTTCTGGCTTCATCGATAAATACAACTGAGTATCATCCGCATAACAATGGAAATTTACAGAGTGATTTCTAATGATGTTACCTAAAGGAAGCATATATAGAGTAAATAGGATTGGTCCGAGCACAGATGAACAAATGAATGGATTCTGATTTTTCCACTGGAAAATAAATTCTGTGACAAACAAACGTTTCTGATCTTTCCAGGTTTAGTTCAGTCAGATAATCTTCACTAATGAACACAGCTGTGTTTGACATGATGACGTTCTGTAGTCTCATTTAGCCACCTGTTAGCAACTGTCTTTTTTTTAAAGCTTCTACATTCACAGTGGGGTGTTTACTGATGTAGAACAGAAGGTGAAGGTTTCCTCAGCTGGTGGTAACCACAGACCTGATTTCACACATCTAACCAAAAACACACTGACTTCAAAACCAGGGAACAGGATGTGCTAACATGCTAACGTGCTAACTCATTTCTGGGTTTTGAGACTCATTCCTGCAGTGTTCTGTTTGTGGTCTGATAAACAGGAAATTCATTAAATTCAGTTTCCCCGGTGCCGAGAGAAATCCCAGAGGAAACACTGATATCAAACATGTCGTGATATTGTGGTTTTAGCTGGATAATGTTAGCTAACGTTAGC